>NC_135480.1:135524194-135564194 GCF_052094955.1 Ictidomys tridecemlineatus
CTTGTGTCTTCAAAGAGAAATTACCGTACTAGAATTTCTATTCCAATCATGTGAATTGTTTGTTGTTGTTTTTGTTTGTGGTGCTGGGGATGGAACCCAGAGCCTTACACATGCCAGGAAAGAGTTCTATTAGTAAGCTACACATCCAGCCCCTTGTGAACTGCTTTAATTAAAGTTTTTTTTTTCCTGAAAAGCAAATATATAATTATATTTTGTTGAGAAGACAATTAAATTGGATTTTTTTTCCAAGATAAAAGTAGTGCCTTAACATTGCCTGTGTTTATAAGGAATAATGGTGTCATTCACTGCTGTACTGTAGTTTGTTTCTGTTCCATTAGCTTATTATCCTTTTCAACCAGGTAAGTAAGTAACACCTCATGGTATTTGCTTGTCACCTTTCATTCCCATATTTTAAAATGTAGATTTGTCACTGTAACTCATATTCCAACCTTGGATTGGCAGTTACATATTTGCTTTATTATATTGACAAAAACATGTTTGTTTCAGCAGCTTGTGCTAGACTACCATATGAAACTCAGAGCAAAATTTCAAGAATATTCAAGAATTTGCAGGTAGAAAAATATTCATAGCTCTTTACTACAGAATAATCTTCGCATTAATCCACATCAATCTTGTCTTTCAGATGAAAAAAACATATGAAATCCTAGGCCTTCACAAAGATCCAGCTCCATAATGTTTGGGTGGGTAGCTGCTATGAATTTTAATGTCTTGCATTAAATCCTCCTTCTCCATTCAGGGCAGGGAATGCCTAACATGTCTGAGTTTTTACTTTTTGGTTTCATTCAGTAATGCAGAAATGGATTTTGGTATCAGACTGACTGGTTCAGTTTCAGGCTCTCATTATTTAGTGAGTGACTTTGGGCATGGTACTTAACCTCTATTGCCTCAAATTTCTCATATGTAAAATGGGGATAATAATAGAACATGAAATACAGAATGTTTTGAGGACTACAGGAGACACTGAGCCTAAAATGCACACAACGAATGCTTCACGAATGTTGTGTGTTTTGTGGGACAGATCACTGTTATATTTTTACTGATTGATCATTAATTGGGAAAGGTTAAAAGTGTACCTATTAAAATTTCAATTTCATGCTCTTAAGATGACTTAGATGTATAATGTCATACCTGAAAATTCTGGGATGTTCTTCTTTCATTGAATCCTGTGTCTTTCTCTCACTGAATTAATCTACTGGAAGTACAACTCCGAGAACACCACTTCTCTGCTCAGAAGTTTTCAGTGGCATCTTGGAACTGCCCTCAATCAAGTACAAATCCTGTAGCGTTACATTCAAAAAGACCTTCTACTATTGGGTCCCTGGGCCTACCTGGAAAGGCAGATTCATCTTCTTACTTCTGCTCTTACCAGACAAGGTTAATTGCATGTTTTTCTTAATGCATAACTGTTTTTCCCCCTGATTTTACTCATATGAAACACACATACTTGCTTTTGTCTCCCTAAAGTCTATTCATTCAGTAATCAAGACTTCATTAAAAAATTGTTGCCTCCATGAAGAAAGATTTCTCTCATCTCTTCTACTTGGAATCATCTCAGTCCACTGAACATCTAGAACATGCTGTTCATGCTTCAGTCATATAGCAATCACAACCTACCTTTCTTGTTATTGTACAAACTTCATGAAACAAGGGATCATTTCTTATCCATATTTTTATTTGCCTCAGTGCTTAGCATAGTTATTCAGTGCTTTCCAAACTCTCTTTGGAGAAGGACTAGCTATACAAAAATTGCAATCTATATCAGACTGAAGTGTTTGTAAAATGAAATAAAAATGAGTTAATTAGAAAAATAAAAGAGCAGGTTTACAAAATATAAGCCCAGATGTCTCCTTCTTACAGTCAATAGACATATAATTGTTGTTTTAGAGTGTTATAAATATATCTAAACACCCAATTTTTGGACTTTTCTCAGTGCCCACTGGCAACAGTTCATGCCCCAGTGGAACTCCTACTTATGCTCTGAGCAACAAGGCATTATGCTGCTCTGTAAAGATCTTATTGAAATAAGTAAAACCATGGAATAAAGAAATGTTTTGAAACAGCTTTTCTCCTGTGCTTTTCAATTATTGTTTGTCTCAGGGTCCATTCTTTAAGAATTTAAGATAATTAATTTTTAATAAGTCATGATGAAATTTGCTCACATTGGCTAGATGATTTGTGCATCTTGTTTTGATGCATTTAAACAAACCAACAAATCAATACAATTTTCTTTTTTGAAAGATAAAAATAATATGGGAAAATTTCTATATTCCAGAAGTTCAGAGATGTTTCCAATTAAAGAAAAAATAAAAACTCACTGCTAGGCTTAGTGTTCTGCTTTAAATAATTTAATTTCAAGAAACATCTTCTCAATTGAAGAGAAATACATCACACAATTTACATGGTTAGTCAGGAATTACACTGAAAGTTCATTAAATCACATCTAGGGAATTTAAGTGAACTCAAGTAAGTAAATTAAGTGCTGAGTTAATTAAGTTGTTAATTAGTTAATTAACTTATAGTTTTAAGTGATGCCATTAACAAACTGACATAAATTTCAGTTTTCCTTTCCTATATTTAGAAGGTCTTCAAGGAACTGTAAAAGCTTGAGGGCCTAATTCTTTTCACAGAGTTTTGAACCAAATACTAACATATTTATAATAAGATTTTTATTATTTAGGGTTGCAGGCATTTTAAAACAATTTGTCTAATTGCCTTTTTTTTTGCTTCTAAAAATCAGATGGTACTCTCTTCATTTGCTTTTTCTTATATAAAACAGAAAATCTAAGTGAAATAATCATAAAAGTATTCATAGTGCATAACCAGGTTGATGTATTACACCTGTTGTGGTTTAGCTCTTCAATGTCCCTCAAAGGCCATGTCTTGAAGTTTTGGTCACCAATGACCATGGACTGAAACCTCATAAGCCATGAGCCAAAATAAATCTTTCTTCCTTTAAGTTGTATATCTCAAGTATTTTGTCACAGTGACAGAAAGTTGACTATCCACACATCACATTTAATTTTGGTATTCTTTTTAGACAAGAAGGTCTTAGAAAGGTGGATTCCAGTTGTTTGCTACAAAACAAAGCATTTCAAAACTTGTTAACTTAAAATACTAGCATTTGTTTATTTAGTCCATAGAACTAGAACTTTAGCAGGGCTAAGTGAGGACTGCTCATGTGTCCTGACTGGGAGTAGATGAATCACTTCTAAGGTGGTTTACTCACATAACTGGCAAGGTGGCCCTGGTTTTTGGCTGGGAGCTCTGCCAGGGCTGTCTCCCAGGGCCTTGATTCTTCTCCCAGTGGTTCTCTTCATGAAGCTACTTGGGCTTCATTACAGCCTAGCAGCAGGCTTCTAAGAGATAGAATGCACTCTCAGAGGCCTGGATAGAAGTTGAAAGGGTTCTTATGAGCTGGCCTCATAAACTGCAGAACTTACTTTTGCAGCTTTATATTAGAAGCAAGTCACCAATCCTAGCCCAAATTCAAGAGGAAGGGAATAACTTCAACTCTCAGTGTGTAAAGTAGCAAAAATAGAAAAAAAAATTCAGTTGAGTAAGTTAAGGAGGATGAATAAACTCACATAGTAAGCTCTGTTACTGGCAAAAGGGAGATCTCAATTTTTTTCTTACTTAAGGCTGCTCCACAATGAGCTGAAAATTATGAGCAATCTCATGAGCAAATAATGTAGGAAAAGAAAAACTGGATTTGGACAGAAGATGTGAAATTGAGTTGAAGTTCTTTTGTACTATTGAAGAGATTCTAAGAACTTTAAAAAAAACTTTTCTAAGATTTTGTTTTCTGATTTTAAAAGAATATTAATACCTACCCAATTGTGGTATATCTCAGAGCATTTGAGAAGTTTGAGTAAGTTACTGAATTGGAAAGTTTATTTTAGCTGGGAGATCAAATTGCCCATGCATGACTGGGTATTTTTATTGCCAGCAAATACACATCATACTCTCTTCATTGTACACATCTGTTGTTACACGAATTTGTACTGCATTTTTATTTGTGTGTAAGAATCACCCCAAATTCTTGAGCTACTATGTTCATTGAGAAACGTGACCCCATAACCTCAAGCAATCTGCTTTATAAATTGGGAAGACAGAACCAGGAATGTAGGAGAGGGAGCATTTTCTAACTGTTGGATGTGTAGACTTTGGGAGGAAGTGGAATTGCGGAGGAATAGGCACATGACCTGATGTTGACATGATACTTGTGAAAGAGAGCTGATAGGCCAACGGGGGTTGACTAACTTTCTGTATTCATCAGGCTGTACATCTGGAAACCTTGTTCATGGCACAAGAGGCTGTCAGTACCTGCTAAATGGTTAGAGTGACCATGTCTGTGGTTGATTGGGTGAGCCACAATGATGTCAACTGGTCCTAGTGAAGTCTTGTCATTGGTGAGCAATGCCAGGTAATTGACTATTTGAGAGAAGCACTAGAGATGAAGACAATAGAGGAGTAAATTAAATTTAGCCTAAAGAATTCCAGTTGGAGATATTTGGTGAATAGGACTTTGATTCCTAAGAAGACAGCAAGGCAAGACAATGCTTTTCCTATGAAGATAAAACAAAGTGGAATATCTGGGCTAACCACTGGGAAGGAATGAGCCTTATGGACTCACACTTGTTCAAGTCTTATCAGAAGCGAAGAATCTACAGACCTTCCACCATATTCTTCTCTATACCTTTCTTTCTTATACATCTCATCTTTTTCACTAGGCATGAAGTCTTCAGGGGTAAGTCCATGCCCTAACAAAGTCAGGAGCTTTTAGATGTTTGGTGAATTTTATTTCCAAGTGAGTCTAAGATGGGTTGGATACAAGAGAAGAGATATCTTATTGCTTCCTTCTAAAAAGTACTGGCTTCTCTAAAGATTGGAAAAGAGAAAGTGTAGGTTCGCCACCCTGGGCAGTCAGTCTATTATTTTTATAACCTGTTTGGTGCATTTGTGCTGTCAGATGCAACTGACTGGCAACACTGATGAGATTGTCTTGATTGTGATATCCAAAAGTATACAACTACAGATTTGGGGGTGCACAATATGTGCTTTGTAGAAGTTGAATTCTGCTTGTGGTGGCGATGTCCTTGTTTGTTCAAGATAGCATTTGAGATCCATGTCTTCGATAGTGTGTGGGTAGAAATGGAGACAAGAGGTGAACAAAACGAACGTCCCACACAGTGCTTAAAACATAGTTGTAACAACTGAAGACCACTTTCTCAAAGCAAGAGATCAATAGACGCAAAACAATATACAGTTTGGAAATAAAGGAATTATCAAATATTCAGGATTATAGAATGTTCCAGAAATGAATAAACCCGGAGTACAAGAGGTCTTAAAATAAATGATAGCATAAACTAAAAATGATATGAAAAGACCAAGAAAACAAAGGTAAAGTTACCAAAAAGGATACTCTGAACATACTTTGATCTTTTGTTCCCCTTCATTTTTATAATTCAAAGTCACATACAACTCTTTAATGCCTTAGGTTCAGATATCATGTAGAAATTCTGGTTTATACAAAGCTTCATTTAACCAAATGCCACTGGTGAGGGCTTAGAGTGGGTATAACAGAAATTGTCCTAACTGGCCATTATCAACTCACCAGAATAACAAATGCACTCAAGTTCTCTGTGAGACACATTGACTCATGCCTTCTGCAGCTGGTTAAGTGGCATTTAATGCTATTATTGGTTGTGTTTCTCTCCCAATTTTTGTGCCAATTGTACTTGTTCCTTTAATTATATAATTTAATTAAATGTTATGTGGTTTGGTAAATTTATGAGGGGAAAAGAAAAAGTTTCTTTGAAAACTAAATTAAATGCTCAGAATAGTTATAAAAACAAATTTTCTATGAAAAATTCACTTGTGGGGAAGACAATTTTAATCAGGGAGAAAATACGTAAAGACACTGCTATCAGATTGTTCTAGATGGATCTTTTAAAAATAGTGCATATTGAATGTGGTCTCCTTCCACCCCAAATGATCCTCAGGAAGCTCCAGAGTGGACCCAGAAGTAAAAGGAGTTAGCCTTTCTTTTAATGCTTTGAAGCAAGAGTTGCTCTTGGCTACTAATAACAAAAAACAGAACTAAAACCTAAAATTGGTTAATACCTATGTATTTAAATGTTTTAATTGAAAATAAATGTTTAAGGTATATACACTTTTTCACAATTCTCCATTCATCAGACAGTTTAAGGATTGATGAGGGGTTCTGCTGTGTGAACAGAATTTATACTTAGTTTAGGAATGTTAGGTAAAGGAATGGAGCTCTGAGGGGGCAAAGCAGTTATTTAGGTTCCAGGAGGCAACCGGGACATCCCTGCTCCTAGGCTGCCTTGTGCCATGGGGGGGGGGCAGGCATTACTCATCAATCATCCTCTTCACCTGGCTTCTATCAAGTATCGAACACCAAGCAGCTACTACCCATCCGTTAGAGGGCCCACGACATGAGTTCTTCTTGTCCACTATGGTTTAGAGGAGGATAGTGACACAGGCAAAAGACATGGCTTGGCATGTCGCTTGAAACTGTGCAGGTTGGAAGTGTGTCAGGAAGGTATGTGGGGAATTTGGCCGGGACTGGTCACTATCAGATCAATTGCTAGGATCCATCTGGTCCATTTCCTCTCTAGGCAGGGATCCCTCCTGTGTCACTCCATTGGTGCTTCATTAAGAGTTATATTGTAGATGCAGAGGATGGTCTTATTGGAGAGAGAAACTTCTATCAGGATGTTCCTCAGAATCACCGTGGTGGGATCACCACCCTCAGCAGTGTGGTGTTATTGCTGGACCTTGGCAGCAGGGCATCTAGGTTTTATAACAGAGTCCACTTTATGCTTTGAGTACAAACCTTGTTGCTCAACCACAAGTAGCTTATATTAAAACTGACTTCCTCCCTCATTTCTTCTTCCTCCTCTTTCATTCCGTAACAGACAAGGAAAGACTAACATTTTTCTTGTCCCAGGCCAAGAGCCTATCCTTCACTGTCTGGAAGAGTGTTGCTTCCCACAATATTAAAGAAACTCCAAACATGAGAACTGTAGCAACACTCTCTCAAGAATACCTGATGGATGCTAATTAATTATATCTACTGATAATATTTGGATCCCAGTCCTTGTATTCCTCTTTGAAGAACTGTGAGTACCCCTTGGCAGGGAGAAGTACAGCCTCTGAGACAGGAGTCCCTGTATTTCTCCTTTGCTAGCAAACCAGTAAAACGTTTTTCTTTTTCTCAAAGCCTTGTTCTTATTATTTGACTGGCTGTGGAGATAAGAACCAGATTTTCAGTATCAGTTTGACTCTTGTATCACCACTCTCTAGCTATGAATATTGGAAGTTACTTAACCTTCCCATGTTCCTGTTTTATCAATGCTGGTTTATAAAGATTACATGTAATAATGTGTGAGAAGCATAAAGGACTGTTTTCCAGTACTTGAAACCTTCTATAGCAGGGTTTTGTAAATGCCAACCTATGAACTCTTTAAAATCCTGTGCACCTTTGTATCCTCATGTTCCATGATTTTCTTCCTACAGTGTGGAGAGACACTGTGACATGGTTACTAAAAGCATGAGCTGTGGAGCCAGGCAGCCTGAGTTTGCTTTCTGGCTTTGTCCCTTTTATAATGTTGGTCACACTGCTGAACTTCTTTCTGCCTCAGTCTCCTCATCTGCAAATTGTGGAGAGGAGCAGCGTCTCACTACTAATTGAATGAGTTAAAAGGTTTTATAACAATGCCTACAGCGAGTCTTCTGTAAGAACCAGCTGTTAGTTTATTTATCAGTTTGTGAGATCACTCCTAGTCTCCAGTGCCATATCCTTAGCCCTCAGAGATGTCCTGGTGTTCTCTGCATTGCTTCATGTTCAGAGCAATGCCTTCCAGTGACATAGGAGTCAAATAGATTTGGAGACATAAAATCTGTCTTTCTTGGGGAAATAGGTACAGTTGTCCCTCAATAACTGTGATTGGCTGCAAGACCCTGCTGATAACAAAATCCTTGGATGCTGGAGACCCTTGTGTGAAATGGTATAGTATTTGCATAAGACCTAGAGGAATCCTTCTGTATACTTTAAATAATCTCTAGGTGATTTATAATACCTAGTATAATATAAATACTGTGTAAATAATTATCATTGTTTAGGGACAGAAAAAGTTTGTACATGATCAATATGCATAATATACATGCATTTTTTTTCAATCGTAGGAAAGTTGAAGCTGTTGATATGGAACCCAAGGATGTGGAACCCACACATATGGAGGCCCCACTGTATTGTAAGAAAAAAAAATCACCAATTTTTCTACAAATCACTTTGAATACAGAATCTAGAACTATTTTCCCCCCACTCACTCCTAATTCAAAGACACCATACACAGTAGTATTAATCATGGAGGAGTTCTTATGAAGAACAGGAATCAAAGCTGGCTCACAATGCAAGGTAGGTTGTTAAACCAGAAGGAGTGAGTCCTCCAGTTAGACAGGGAACAGGAGCTCCAGGTCACAATACTGTCAAGCACTGGAGCACCCAGCCTAGGGCACACGCTTTGATCAGGGTCTGGGCACTGAGGATGCACTCAAGTTTCTCCTGCCTTGGTCTCTGCCATGTACAGCTTGGTATGGCCAGCTGGCCAGGCTAACGAGATGAGGTGGGTTCAAAGGAGTTGGCTGTATAAATAACTATGAAAAGGGCCAAGAAACCACACAAACACGAAAATACCTTTTTCTCAAATACAGGGGTCAGGGACCGCTCTGTGACCGCAAAGATCAGCTCCCATGCTGGAAAGAGGGCAAGGGGAGCAAGAGAGACAAGCAAGGGAGAGAGCACACCCTGAACCCTTTTATGGAGGAGGGAAAGACATCCGATAAAAAGTTCCCAAATAAGGCAAGGGATTCTGTTTTGAAGATGGAGTCTTGCTTGGTGATGTCTTTGTGGTCAGCAGATTGATTGACATCTTGGCAAGTTTTGCCCATCTCAGGTGCTGTGTGGGATCACAGGAGAGTGAGAGAAAAGGCACACGTATGACGCACAGTCCAATCAGCGTGCAACGTCTGACCAGTCTCCCCGTATGCGCATAGCTCACACACACAACCCATGGATGACTGGTGAGAGCCAGGCCCTCAGTTCACCTGTGGACAAGGGCGGTCTAGATGCATGAGTTTGAGATGAGGAAGATGCTCCTGTGCAGCTATGCTCATGGTATAATTTTATTTCTTCGATCAGCGTGTTGTCTTTAGAACTTCTCTTCTGAGAGACTGTGTGGAAACAATGATTACCTTCCCCAGAAGTGCCTTTTGAATCTAGGGATTTATTCTTTTTCAGGAAATCAAAATTTGTGGTAAAATATGGAAGCAAGAGGATTTCTGTTCATCAGTATATTTTTCCTCTTTAAAAATGAGTCCAGGTATGTTCAAATTGAAAGAACAGGTTAGAATTTAGGACTTGACTAGTATCTTAGTTTTTTTGCTACTGTGACCAAAAAACCTGACAAGAAGAATGTGAAGGAGGAAAAGTTTACTTGGGGACTCATGGTTTCAGAGGTCTCAGTCTGTAGATAGCCAGCTTCATTGCTTTGGGCTCAAGGTGAGTCAGAACATGATGGCAGAAGAATGTGGTGGAGGAAAGCAGCTCAAAACATGACAGGAAGCAGAGATAACTCTGCTTACCAAGAACAAAATATATAGCCCAAGGGCATGCCCCCAGGAACCCATCTCCTCCAACCTCACCCCACCTGCCTACAGTTACCATTCAGTTAATCCCTATCAGGAAATTGATGCACCAATTATATTGGACTCATGACCCAATCGTTTCACCACTAAACTTTCTTGCATTGTCTCACACATGAGTTTTTTTTTTGGGGGGGTGGAATCTAAGATCCAAAACATGAAAAAAATTTTCAAATCAACTTTATTGAGGCACAATTTACATAAAAATGTGCTATTTAAAATGTATATTGCAATGAGTTGTAACAAATCTGTGTGCCCGTGTAACCAGCACCACAATCAAGATCTAGAACATTTCTATCACCTGAAGTGCCCTTATGCCCATTTGCATCTCCTCTTGCTCCAGGCAACCACTGATTTGCTTTCCATCCCAAGAGAGGAGTTTGGCCTATTCTGGACCTTCATGTATATGGAAACTTACAAATGTATTATGTTAAGTTGGACATGTTTTGCTCAGCATGTTTTTGAGTTATTATTTTTGCTCTTTGCCTCACTAGTGTCAGTATCAAAATAATTAAAAAAAAAACTACTTCTCTTTTAATTCTGTCAACATGTTGACCACTCTGTGTACATTGTAAACTTATATATGCCTTTTTTAACTTTTGTAGCACAGCAACTTATAGGTTATGAGTACCATAAATGCTGAGATTTGAGTGGCCATGAATTCTTTTGTATTGATGAGGGCTGTGTGGAGTAGTGGGGAGACTGGCCATAGTGTGGACCCTGTCACTGACTTTGTGAATTAGAGCAAGTTCCATCACCCACTGGGATGCAGTTTCCCCACTTGCACCTTCTTTGCTGCCTCTGGAGGTCCAGTGTAGGTCTGACACACGTTTTGAGATGGTCACTGAGCTGTGGAGCCAGCAGAGGGAGCAGGAGTCAACAGATGAATTGCAGAGCTCTGAGGAGTATGCCTGCCGGGTCACAAGGCCAGTGTTCAAGAGCTCAGCAAGTTCTGTGGTGGACTGAATTTTGAAGTGACTTATGATTCCAGATATGATTTTGCTAACAGATTTATTTGATTATAAGAGATTATAGATTCTCCCTCCCTTTTTCTCTTTCTTTTCCTTCTTTCACAAAATAGATGGGATATTACTGCAAAAAGGGTGACATAACCAAAAGATCTCTGTGCTATCTTTTTTTAATTTTTAAATTGGTACTGGGAATTGAACACAAGTGTGCTTGACCCACTGAGAAGTATCCCAGTTCTTTTTATTTTGAGGCAAGAGTCTTATAAGGTTGCTTAGGGCCTTGCTAAGTTGCTGAGACTGGCCTCAAACTTTTCATCCTCCTGTCTCTTAGCCTCCTGAGTCAATGGGATTATAGGCAAGTGCCACTGTGCCTGACTCTCTGTAATTTTATAAGCAAATAAAAAGCATTCACATTCAAAATTTATTTTAATCAACCTTTAAAACAATTAAACGTTTAATGTTTATCACCCTAGAGAAAAATTGTTTTCAAAAAATGTTCAAAGGGGCTTTGGAGTTTTCTATCAAGGAAAAAAAACCCCACAAAATAAAATTAGAGTCATCAGAAATATAGTTTGTAGAGTTGCCAAAAAATAAAATATTTTATAACATGCCATTGTCTGAAAGCAGTATTGAATTTTTAAAAGCAGATCAAATGATTTTACTCTGAGGCCAGATCTATATGAGCACAGTAAAATGGACATTGCATGCTATGGAATTCCCCTAATGTACCAGCCATGAATTTTCAGCTCCCAGAATTATTTCTGTTTTTTATTCATTTCACTTCAAAAAGCAAAAATGATGCTGCATAAAGTATTTATAGCCTTATATTTGGTCTCCAAATTCTTCTCTTTGTAATATTGTACAATATTAAAACCAGAGATAGGAATTAGATTGGCTGTGACTTGCTGAAAAACAATTTTACGTTTTCAAACACCCCACCACCACTACAAAACATTGGTTTGAAATGAACACTTTGATGGAATTTTTGTCATTTTCAAGCTAACATAAACATGTATCAGTAATATAAATTACAATGGGCTTCAGGAGACAGCAAAGAAGGCACAAATGCATAATAGCACACATGCAAATAGGAAAGGCAAATATACTGTACATGGCATTTTCCAGGTAATATTAGAGGAATATGTTAAAAGGAAGCTCTAGCTGTGACTTGTGGGAAGGAACAGCAGGAAGGAGGTGTTTTAAACTGCTTTTGTCACTAATAATACAACAAGGGGATAAGTTATAAAGAAAAGAGATTTATTTTAGCTTATGATTCTGATCCAAGGTTGAGGGGCCACATCTGGTGATGGACTTCTTGCTGGCAGAGTCCCAGGATGGCACAGGATATCACATGGCAAGAAAGAAACAGAGTTTGAAGAACCTAGCTAGCCAAACTAGCTTTATAGTATACCTACTAAGGAGATCCTCATTGACCAATTATTAATCCATGAATCTATTCACTGAATAAGTGGATTAATCCATTCATGAGAGCAGAGCCCTGATCACCTCTTAAAGGTCCCATTTGGTCCTACCTCTTAATGTCTCATAATGTATTCAATTTCAACATGAACTTTGGAAGGCACAAACCGTAGCAGGGGGTGAGGGTAGTGAGAAGAAAGTAAAGTAAAGCGTGGAAGTTAATGAAGCCTGTGTGTGTTGAGATAACCTAGAGCTACATCTGTGTGAGAAAACTCCATTTCACTTGGCAAAAATTGACTCGACCAAACCTGTGTGGAAAAGATGAATCTGATATCTACACTGTTATCACATATCACAGAGAAAGAAGGAACGTGTCTCAATTTTTTATTAGGCTAGCATAACAATGATATAAAAACCTGACTAAATTATTGTAAGAAAGAAAATCATAGGTTAACCTTACTTAAAGTTCTTGATGCAGATGCCCTAAGTATCAGCAAACAGATTCTAATGGTACAGTAGAGGAAAGTACACAGTGACCAAAGGAGCTTATTCTAAACATTCAGGGATGATTCAATATTAGGAAGTCTACACTACCAGCCAGTGGAAAAGGTAACCTATGGGATGGGACAAAATGTTTGAAAATCATGTCTGATAATGATCTGATATTCAGAAAAAGGAAAAGAAAACTTTCAACTTAACACCAAACAGACATATCATATAATTAGAAAGTAGTTAAAGGATTTGGATAGCTCTTTCAGGAAGCAAATTGCCAATAAAATACCTGAAAAAAAGTCCAACATCAGTAGCATTTGGAGAATGCAGATCAAAATTCCAATGAGATGATACTTCACACACATTAGAGGGACTATCATTAAAACAAAAATGGAAAGTAAGCATTGGCAAGGATGTGGAGAAACTGGAGTGCTGATGGGAAGGAAATATGATGCAGCTCCTGTGGAAAACAGCTTGGCTGTGCCCCAGAAAGTTAAGTATAGAGTTACCATTGACTTGGTAATTCCCCTCTTTGCATGTATATTCCAAAGACTTGAAACAGGTATCCAAACACTTGTAAGTGAAAGATCATGCCAGTCCTGTTTGTGACAACTGAAAAATGGAAATAGCCCATATACTCATGAACGGATGAATGATGAAAGGAAATGTGATAATATTAACACAATGGAATATTCTTTAGCCATAGAAAAGGCATGAAGTGTAATGTATGCTACCACACAATAAACCTCAAAAGTATTATGATAAGTTAAAGAAGGCTGACGTAAAAGTTTTTGTCAAATTCAGTTTATATGAAATATCCTGGATAAATAAAGGGAGAGTGTCAGGAAGCCAGCTAACGGTTGCCAGAGGCTAAGGAAAATCCCCGCTTTCCCTAGATGGAAAGTGACTACTGAGCAGGTCTGGAGTTTCCTTTTTGGGTAAATGAAAATGATTCAGAGCTAGAAAGAGGCAATATTGTATGCTATCGTGAATGTACTGAATGCCACTGTTCACTTTAAAATCATTAAGTCAGGCTCAGTGGTGCATGCCTGTGATCCCAGCAGTTCCAGAGGCCGAGTCAGAGTATCACAAGTTCAAAGCCAGCTTTGGCAATTCAGTGAGGCTCTGGGCAACTTAGCAGACCCTGTCTCAAAATAATAAATAAAAAAGGGTTGGGGATGTGCTTAGTGGTTATAAGCACTCCTGAGTTTCATCCCTGGCCCCCAAATTAATTAATTTTTGTTACATAGATTTTACCTAAAAAAGTTGCCTAGTCTATGATTCCATGTATATGACATTGTGAAGAGGCAGTACTACAAGGCAGAGTGGTCAGGGGTGGCTAGGGGATTGGGTCAGAGTGATATGTGATGACAAAGGAGCAGCACAAGGGAATCTGGGGTATGTTGGACCATGGTATACTTCCACTGTGGTAGTGGGCCCATGTTTCCTGCCCTTGTCAACAGCAATACACCTTTAAGTAGGAGAAAGTCACTGTATGTAAATAGAAATATTTAAAATAAAACTTAAAAACAAAAGCAACCAACCAATGAAAAACACTGTACCACAGTCAATGAGG
Organism: Ictidomys tridecemlineatus; assembly: GCF_052094955.1. Taxonomy (NCBI): domain Eukaryota; kingdom Metazoa; phylum Chordata; class Mammalia; order Rodentia; family Sciuridae; genus Ictidomys; species Ictidomys tridecemlineatus. Next base: position 135,538,400 of record NC_135480.1, read on the forward strand.
CCAGTGAATGACTTGGTAAGAAGGTCAAGTGACTGTTGGCATTGAATTTTCTCAATGGTTAGATGAAGCTTATCATAGTACCTGCCTGATAGTCTTGTTATGAGGTTCTTCCTAGTATACTATCTGGCAGAGTGAGATCTCACTAAATGTTAACCATTGTAGTAATAAAATGTAGCCATTAAACACAGAAACGCTGGAATAAGAAGGCCTAAATCCTAGTTCTGGTTGTGTGGCCTTGGGTGGCCTTAAATAAGTCATTTTTCTTCTGCTCCTCTGACTTCTTTCTGTCACCTCTTCCCCCCACCCCCAGTACTGGGGGGTTGAGCCCAGAGATGCTCTACCACTGAGCCACATCCCCGACTCTTTTTGTTTTTGCAATCTTCCTGCCTTCCCAGAGTTCTCTTATTTTAAAAATAAGGATAATGGTACTTTCTTCAAGCATTACTGAGAAGGTTAGCTGAGATAACTGTGCTAGAAAAGGAGAAGGAGAGATGTGCAGGGAGTAGGAGAAACTCTTGAGGTGCGGATCCCAGAGGGGAATGAAACAAGCTGAGTAGGTAACTGTGTGTGTGTGTGTGTGTGTGTGTAAGGAAGGTTGGGTCTATCTTGCTGTTACCTAAATGAGTTGTATAGCTAAGGTGAATGGAGAAAAGGGCAAAGGAAGAGCAAGACAGCATTTCTCAGACTTTTCAGGAATTATTTCCATTTATGGCACAAACAATGGGTTTAGGACCTGGGCAGACACAGACTGGCCAGAGATCAGGGAACTAGGAGAGAGTTTAACGTGGTTTTATGCTAGTGTAATGTTAAAAGCAGGTTGAATTAGCAATAAAGAAGTGTGAAAGTTTGAAAGCAAAGTAGGGTCATGAGAAAAGAGAATTAAATAGACTTGGAAACTTTGTTTAATGATTTAAATCTCAATGAACGTAACTGAAAACACAGAAACTGTTTCTGTTTGTATGGCCACAGTCATTGCTATAACTACTTAGGCCATCCCCAGTGGGCTGTCTTGCCAAGGGCTACAACAGTGAGAGGAACTGGTCAGCAAATGTTCACTGCCTCAGTGATTCGGAGTCATGCCCATTCACTGGTGGTTTGGTAGTGACCACATGGAGTGGGTGGCCCTTTCCTGGATCTTTTTTTTTTTGCGGGGGTGGATGGGTGGGCACTGGGGATTGAACTCAGGAGCACTTGTCCACTGAACCACATCCCCAGCCCTATTTTGTATTTTATTTAGAGACAGGGTCTTACTGAATTGCTTAGCACCTCGAATTGCTGAGGCTGGCTTTGAACTTGTGATCCTCCTGCCTGAGCCTTCCGAGCCACTGGGATTACAGGTGTGTGCCACTACGCCTGGTCCCCTCTTGGATATTTCTTGCTGCCTCTGAATTCTAAGATTGCACTGGTCCCAAGGAGATGGAGAAGAGAATAATATTTAAGGAAATAAGAAAAAAATTTATCCATTTGTTAAGCAAAAAAGGCAGAATATGCAGTTGTGCATTTGGATATAATTGGTTACACATGCATAAAAACAGAAAATAGTAGTCTCTGGGTGGGATTGCAGATGACATAACTCTCCTTTATATCCTATATATTTTCTATGATTAAAATATTTTACTTTTGTAATTGGAAAAAAGAAAAAAAAAACTTAAAAAATAGGTTCCTCTTCCATGTTCACAGCCCTACATATCACTCAGAAATTTTACTTGTTATTTGGTACAAAAAAGAGCAAAATTTCAAATAAAATGCTGTCTACATTCTCTAACCTCTAGAAGAATCTCAAAGCATCTCAACCTTATTTCAGCTCCAAGAAAGGGACACTCTGATGTGGTTCAAGGCCACAATGGCGTCCTTAGAAATACGCCCTGAGTCAGAGAAGGTAGAGCTTGATGAGAGAGATAAAGAGATTCACACCTCCCTCTTTCCAGAATATGGAGAAAAGGGAACACTTTTACATTGTTGGTGGGACTTTAAATTAGTACAACCACTGTGGAATTCAGTATGGAGGCTACTCAAAGGACTAGGTATGGTATCACCATATGACCCAGCTATACCACTCCTTGGTATTTATCCTGAAGAATTAAAGGCATCTTACCACAGTGATACATGTACATCCATGTTTATAGCAGCACAATTCTCAACCAAACTATAGAACCAGCCTAGGTGTCCATCAACAGATGAATAGACAAAGAAAATGTGGTATATATACACAAGGGAGTTTTATTCAGCCATAAAGAAAATTAATTAAGTTATGTCATTTGTAGGAAAATGGTAGAGACCATCATGTGAAGCAAAACAAATCAAACTCAGAAAGTCAAGTTTCTTCTCATGTTTTTTTCTCAACTGTGGAAGCTAGAGAGGAAAAAGGGGGGATTGCATGAAAATCAGAGGGAGATCAGTAGAGGAAAAAAGACTAGAGACTGGGAGGTGAAGAGGAAGGGATAAGTGTTGGGGAATGATGCTGGTCAAATGATATGTTATATTGTGTGCACGGACGAATATGTAACAACAAATCCCGTCATTACGCACAACTATAGTGCACCAGTAACAAATGTGGAAAAAGTATAAAAAAGAAATCAACATACAAAACCTCTCTCTTTCCATAGAACATTCCCTTTTAGATCATGTTTTGTCACTTTGCTTACTTTTCTCTCTTAGTTACTGTAATAAGGCAGGGGTTTGTATTGGTTTGTTAGTACTACCAAAGCAAAGTGACTTAGACAGTAGAAATTTATTTTCTCACAAATTTAAGGCTAGAAGTCCAAGAATCAGGGTCCAGCGGGGCCCTTTCTTCTGAAGCCACTCTGCTTGGCTTGTGTCTAAACTGTTTTTTTTTTTCCTATGACTTCACATGGCCTTCCCTCTGTGCATCACTGTGTCCTTATCTCTTTTTCTAGGTAAACTAGTTGTATTGGATTAGGACCCACATTAATGACTTTGTTTTAACTTAATTACCTATTTACAGGCTCTATTTCCAAATGCAGTCACATTCTGAGATACCATGGTAAGGGCTACCATTTCTTAGGAGGCCATGTCTTGACTCACAGAAAGTTAAGAGACAACCAAGGTAGGGCTTAGGAGAAGAGAAGTGGGAGTAGGAGGAGGGGGAGGGGGAAGGAGAAGGAGGAGGAGGAGAGAACTTGCCTAATCTTTTTGGGTTTGGCATAGCCCACCAGCTTAAAAAACTCCAAATCTGCATTTTCCAGGTTCCTTCTGGACACAATCTCGGTAGAATTGTGGTTATGTGAGGATTTGAAATCTTGGTCAACTTCTCCTGAAAATATAGTGAATATTTCATTCCATTCAATTTATCACCAAATTTTTGGATGTTTCTACAAAAGTGAAGTCAAGTTGAGAGCAGAGATATAGGGTAGAGGATCTCTGGAGAGGTGGCGCGGTAAAATGATAGTGTATTTTGGTCACATCACCTTTAATAGGCTGGTCAGCTTTCCCATTTTCTGCTACCAACAAGAAGCATTCCGATAACTCAAATGGGATTTTAATGAGATGAACTGAAAGAAGTTCTCTTTTTTCGTTACTCAAGGTATAAACATAGCATGCACTCTGACCTCTTCCTAATCACAGAGATGAACCCTGAAAGCTTTGTAGTGTGGAACCAGTTCCCTGGACCTAGGAGAGTCTGTCTATGAATTCTGCCTTTGCCCAGCCAGCAGATGGTGCCAGTTTTTCAGAAGATTAAACCAGATTCAGCTTGACCTGCCATTTGCCTTCACTGCTGTAGGACCATGCTCACAGCATGTTGTGTGGATGATCAGACATATCCAGTTATGTCAAAGAAAATTCTAATAGTCATACCTGCAATTAAACAAACTGAAATCTTCAAGCTCCCCAGTTAAGTAAAAACGTTAATTTTTCAACTTAGGGATAATTAGACAAAAAATCATAGTATATTCTTTTAATCTTAGGATTTTATACTTTTTTCTCCTCTCCTCCCTTCCTCTAGCATGCACACAAATGCGTGTATGTACACACACACACACACACACACACACACACACACACACACAATTCTTGCTTCAACTACTAGCTGAAATCATCTCATTTTTTTCTTTGAAAGACTCTCTCATGGTCTTTCACTGTTATCCATGGTGGTTGGACTGAATTCTATAGTACAATTATATATTTTAAGAAATTAATAATGCAGAATAACAACTTCACTTGTGGCAGGTAGCTGTACATTCATCCTTTAAAGTGAAAATACTTTTCTTCGAGTATATATGAAATATTTGGAACCCAGCTACAGAAATCAAGACACATCAGCCCTAAATATTCAGCATGTAACTCCTATGAATAAAGAATTTCTTTTTGTTAGCTGTTTAACCGTAATTATATCCAAGAAAAGTGACAGTAGTTTTCAAGTATTATCCAACATTTAGTTCATATTTAATATTTTCTAGTTATTTCCTATATATCTACAGTTTTTTTTTCTTTCAATTGGATCCACACATGGCATTTGGGTCATTTTGTCTGTCCAGTCTCTTTTAGTTTAATCATATTCATTCCCCACATGAAACAATGATTTCTTTTCTTTTAAACATGCCTAGGCCTATTGCCATTTATTTTAATTCTAAATTTGTCTGATTGCTTTTTCGTAGGATCATTTTATTTTATTGCTTTTGTTTTTGCAGCACTGGAGGTGGAACCCAGGGCCTTGGGTATGCTAGGCAAACACTTTACCAGTGGGCTACACCCTCAGCCCCATAGGGCCATTTTCCACTTGGGTGCCTCCATAAGTGAGCTTTTGGCAGGCTCATGTGCTGCAATTGTTTTCCAGCGTGCAGCCCTAGGGAGTGGTAGTGTGTACAGTGGGTCATAAGACAGAGGAGGGAGGAGAGGCAATGTGAGGGTGTGTTTTCACACTATCCACTACCTAGTATTAAACACGGTGACTACTCTGTCTTTTAGATCATCTGAGACAGTGTGAAAATGAATGTTTCTTAAGATATCCTGTCTGTGGCAGACAACAGGGAAGCATTTATCCATAGGCTTTAATTCCAGTGATGCAAGATTTACCTTTACCCCACAGAGTGCCAATCCTGGTCTCTTTCAGTTGGACAGGAGCAAGCACAAAGCTGACCAGTTTCATGCCCTTGTCTATAGGGAAGCTCTGGGATCAGAAGCTGCATTAGAGATGGCTTTTCTGATCACCATTTGACTATCCCACTCCTCAGTTTATACCCAAAGGACTTAAAGACATAATTCTACAGTGACGCAGCCATGTCAATGTTTATAGCAACACAACTCACAATAGCTAAATTGTGGAACCAACCCAGATGTCCTTCAGTAGATGAATGGATAAATGAAATGTGGTATATATACACAATGGAATATTACTCAGCAATAAAAGAGAATAAAATCATGGCATTTGCAGGTAAATGGATGGAGCTAGAGAATATCATGCTAAGTGAAGTAAGCCAATCCCCCCAAAACCTAATGTGGAATGTTTTCTCTGATATGTGGATGCTGATTCATAATGGGGATGGTGGGGGGGGCGGGGGGAGCATGGGAGGAACGGAGGAACTTTAGATAGGGAAAGGGGGAGGGAGGGGAAGGGAGTGAGGTAGGAAAGATGGTGGAATGAGATGGTGCATGTATGAAGACAGGAATGATATGACTCTACTCTATGTACAACAAGAGACATGAAAAAATGTGCTCTATATGTGTACTGTGAATTGAAATGCATTCTGCTATCATGCATAACAAATTAGAGTAAATAAATACATTTTAAAAATACAAGAAGAAGAAGAAGAGGAGGAGGAGGAGGAGGAGGAGGAGGAGGAGGAGGAGGAGGAGGAGGAGGAGGAGGAGGAGGAGGAAGGCGGCTTTCCTGTATTCTGGCATAATAAGATACTTTTACTTGCCCTGTACTTTTCTTGCCCTAGACTGGAATAGACCTTGCTCTGAGAAACTTGGCTTTGTTTCATCAGGAAGTGATATTTAGAAGCTGAGATCCAGATGCAAATTGTGCTAGTTGCTGCTGGGGTTTTGTCATTTCCAAATCTTTCAAGAGTCAGAACTAGAAGATCTTATTTTATAAATCACAAATTCACAATCCTATTTCTAATTCAAATTTAACATTTATAGCTTATTCATCACTTTCCTAGATTTTATATGGCATTTATTACTAATAAAAATATTAGTAATAACGCTATCAAATGTATTTCTTTGCTTACCCTTCAACATTTACAATAGCACTAGTATTATCAGTACATAAAAACTAAATAAATTTTAAGGTTTTTTTGTAATTATTTTGATCTTTATAACACACCTAAAGGTTATAGCAGTGTACTGAGCTTACTCCCTTGAGATTATTTTTTCCTTTCTGTGAGTATGTGAAAAATTTGATATATATTTAAGGATTGTTTTTCCAGCACTGGAGATCAAATCTAGGACCTTAAGCATAGGAGGCAAATGCTCTTCTACTAAGCTATGTTCCCAACTCTCATTTTGTTTTAAATTGAGCATTTGCTTTTTAACTCTTTTCAATTTATTTCATTTATATGACTTCAACATCAAAATTATATAAAGATATATATTCAAAGAAGTCTCCCTCCCTTCTATCTTTATCCCGTCTACTTGATTCCTCCTGTGTTGCATTGGATTAGTTTCTGGTTTATCTTTCCATGCTTATATTTGTAATAAAAGCAAGTGCATATCACTCTGCTGTTTTTTTATTAACAAAAGTAGTTATTATGTACACTGTTCTACAATTCATCCTTCTTTTCTTCTTCTTCTTCTCTCTTTCTCTTAATTATACAACCAGAAGATGTCCCTGTCTTGGTATAAGGAATTATTTTCCATGGTATTTTCATGCTGTATAGTATTGTGTTGTGTGGATGTATCATATTTGCTTTATCCATTTCTTTACTGGCAGATAAGTGGATTGTTGAAAAATATTTTTTAAAGATTTGGATGAAAGTTTAAAAACTTCTTTTTTACTACAATGTAGACAGTGTTGTTTTTTCTAAATGTCTCAAATTCTGAACAGTTTTTGTGCATAGTTGCTTTTGTTTTGGATTTGAAAACTAGATCACTAAATTTGTTATAATTACCTATAAAATAGGAATGAGCAGACATGAGCCAGGCTTATAGGTAAACTGTCCTATTCAGATCATTTCAGAAACATTCTGAAGGTCTTTATGCCTTATTTTTCAGTTTTGTTTGATTTAAAATGGTTTCTTAATGAAATCACTACTTTATACTTCTAAACTAATTTTAGGTCACTAGAGAAAGGTCAGCTTTTTCTTTTACATTTTTATTGATCTCTGTAAGTTGGATCATGTGTACTTCTAAGACAGGGGAAAGGGTAGGAGGTTGGGTAGCAAAACTATCCCTACTCCAGAGGTAAGTTAGATTTAGTGGAAAGAGAGAGTGAGAAGTAGAAATGCTGTCTGTGGAGATGGTCAGCACATACATGCAGCAATAATACACTGCTAATATAACTCCTGTATAAATCTGTAATTCCTGAAAATATGCAGGTAGCACCTGATATATTTTTCTTCTTTTATATTTTACAATATAACTCAGCATTATATTTAAGCTTTTTTCTATGTTTTAAATAACTCTACTGAATGATTTTAACATAGCTGAAAATAATGCATTGATTGTATACAGAAGAGTATTAAAAATTCCCTTTTATCAGGGTGTCTCCTTCTATTCAAATGGAATACTCATTGAAATTCCATAAATGGTTTGGACATGATTCCAACAGATTCATGAGATAGTTTTGGTCAGCATATTTTACTTTCTTGTAGCTTTTTCTTGTTTTTCATTGCTTCTTGGAATTTTATTGTTTCCTCTATGCCATGTGCTTCTCCTTCACTGTAGCGGAGACTGCCAAATTCTGAGCTTTTCAAGGCTCAGTGGGATGGATGGATCCTTTTTTCTTATAAGTACTCTCATCACACCCACTGTGTTTCAGCTTCTTTCAGCTCGGCCAACTTAATTTTCACTTTTCTCCATCTGTTTTGAACTCCTAAACTTTTGTCAAAATATTATATCCACTATTATTATCCTTTGTATGCTTCTCTTTGTCCTTGGTATTTAGTCTTTTATTGTTATTTAAATGAAATTTTAGAAACAAGCAGAAGTATATGTGTCCAGCCCTTCATATTTAACTGAAATGTATTTCCAATCTTCACTGTTTGGAAAAATGTATTTTGTTTTGAAATATGTGAAGAGTCCCTAGAGTCTCACCATGGCCCTTGGTATGTATTGTACCATAACTACCTAAACATTACCCTAGGGTGGGGCATTTAGATGCTTTCCAATTTCATATAATAATGACACAATGGTCATTTTTATACATGAATTACCGTTTATAGTTATGGTTATTTTTCTGTTTAAATTATTTAAAATTATATTGCCTCACGTGTATTTTTCTCCTATAATGTATTAGAGACTTGCTTTTTCTTTTGTAAGATTTTATTATGTCGTAATAATTATGTTATATATTATTGTTCACATGTCACATATATTGTGCATATATATACATTACAAAAATATGTATACATAAACTGATGCATAATATTTATACGTGTAATTTGTTGTGCTTATTGCAATACTTTTCTGTTTTTTAGTTTATCTTTTAGGTGTAGATATTTAAAATTTTTGCACAAACAAACTTTTTCTTAATGATTTTTTCAATCACCTTTAAATTTTAAAAATCTGCTGAAGATATTTAGTATATATTTCTGATTTTGGAGATGATGGGAGAATTATTAATATAGAAGGCAGAATTTTGAGACTGTAGCAGCTCACTATGGGAAAAACAGAGATAGAGGAGTTGGGTTAAAGGGGACAAAAACAGAGGTCTGGAAAATGCTCATGGTAAAGGGAGAAGGAGAAAGACGTGTGGTGAAAAACAGGCAAAAAGGTGTGAAGTTATTAAGTAGCTGAATTGCAAGTTTATTGTTTCTTAAATAGAGATTTAGTTCCCAGACTACAGTGTGTACCTTGCACTAGCACATGTGAACAGAAGCAGCAAAATTTGCCAAGGTTGACAGTGAACTACGATTTTTCAAATTGGATATTTTGATTGTGCACCTTCCAATTCTTGGACCCATTTCTGGTTATTTTCCTCCACTCATTTCCATTTAACATCGCCACTCTTAAGGGAACTCTATGCTACTATTTTTCAGTGGTGACTCCTGGAAGAAGCCCACCATATTTGGGGAGAGTGCTTAGAATGTGGAAGTAATTCATGCTGGATTTATGAAGGTGGGATGAGGAATGGACCACAGGCTGCAAAGGTTTGTGAGCCACAGTTTTGTTGAAGATAATATTTTCTCCATAATTTACCAAACATATATAGTTACTTCACAAATATTTGAATAAAAATACATTTATATAAGATATTAGAGACTATTCAGTACCTTTAGTTCTTTGGCCTAATTTTTGATAGCATCACTCTTTGGTACCTATTAGATTCCCACTGATTTTTTTTTAGATCAGTGATGATAAACACATGCTTAATAGTATAGTTTTTCATCTCTCAGGGTCTAAGGGAAGGATATTTCCCACAAAATTACCCCAGTGATGGTTCCATGGTCTTCTAAAGATTGCTTTCTTTTCTTTTTCATCCTTTCTTTTTTCTATTTCTTTCTTTCTTTCTTTTTTTTGTATTAGGGATTGATCCCTAAGGGTGTTCTACCACTGAGTCATTTTCATTTTATTTGAGACAGAGTCTTGCTAAGTTGCTGAGGCTGGCCTCAAACTTGTGATCCTCCTGCCTCAGCCTCTGGATTTGCTGGGATTACAAGTGCGCACCACTGTGCCCCACTTAAAGATCGCCTTTTATGAACAAGTTGAACACATGTATTTCTGTGGTCTTAAAATCAATGCCAGTTGAAGTGACCCAAGCGTTAATCTTGGCTCTGGGCTTTCCATTCTAATGAGAATTACTGTGATGAAAGAGCGGTGCTTTGAAAAAACAAACATTTACAGAGTACCAACTGTGTGTGTAAGACCTAGTGATGCTGTTCTTGTTGCACTATTTGAGTAAAACACTATGTGTGCACCGATGCAGGAAACAGAGGCAGGCAGGGTACAGGAAAGCTTGGAAAGTTTTCAAGATTAATTAGCACAAAGGTGGGGCATTTGGGATATCTGGCACCAGATAGTAATCAACAGCACTAATTATACTCTCATATTAAATCAGTTATGGTGGATGGGTTGGAGTGGATCAGCAGCGTGGTGAAGGATGCTGCAGCTGTTCTGAGCTGCTCTTCAAAATATATTTACATATACTACATAATTTCATCTGTTGGTGGATTTATTTTATTTTGCTGGATTTTTCTTAGAGTGATTCCAATTTTTTCAGTTATAGTAGAAAAGTGAAGTATAAGAGTAAGATGTGCAAATTTAAAAATCACCTAGGATGGCAGATCCCCAGTCAAGACACTGTGTAGTCCCTGCTTTGTATTTTCAGTTTTTTGGTAAGTAGATGAGGGTAGTCATAGTACTACATGGCACATATGATGGATCTTGGAGCATAAGTTCTAAATTACGTTGCTTCATTGTTAGGAGAAGAGTCTCCAAGGTGTTCTATTTATTACTATTGCTACTGGGAAATTAAGCAGCATCGGAGCTGAGGAGACTGCATGGTGGGATCAAGCTTGGGTGTTTTGCTCTCTGAGCACGTGCACGCATCAGCAGCTTCTTTCTGGCAGGTTCAGGTGAGTGGCATATGAAGGCTAGCGTGGCCTTCCTTTAGTTTGACTGGGGCTGTTTTTCTCTAGATTAATCACACTATAATTGGGCTTTAGCCCTGAGGGCACTGGGAAGATATTTGTGCCATTTTGCAGGGAATTTAATTCAAATCCACTAAATGTGTTGAAGGTACATGATTGGCATTCAACACATTTACTATTCAGCATCCTAGAGTTAGACATAAAAATGAAACAAAAAGTACAATCTCTATTTTTAGGGAAAATTATCTATGAATAAGAATGTTTTTAGTAAGCAATTACATATATTCTCATAAGATGATGCCTTATTGAGGCAGAATAGTCTTTTATATTTTCTGTAAATTGGTACTTAGATCTACAGTCTGTTAATTCAAGAGTATCAGTCAGTTTGGGTTAAATTATATTTAACAACAACACTTCCTTGGGTGGTAGTGAGTACATGACAATAAGCGATAGAATGTTTGGTTGACTCTCTTTTGTTCTCTTAGCAGTCACTGATGATATTTCCTTAAATCCTTTAAATCATTAGGATTTTAAATTTTTTTTAAATTTGTTTTAATTAGTTACTCATTAGGATTTTTAAAATGTCATTTTAACTTCATTTTTATTTCTTCTTTTTTTAACTGGAATATTTCTAATAAGAAAAACTTCCCTTTATCAATGATTTTGTTATCCTGAGATACAGTTTATTCAGGAAAGTCAGGATAAATACTTAATTAGGAGGCTGAATCAAGATGAATGGTTTTTCAAACTAATGAGATAATATCTTTGCTTAAGTAGTCAATTGTATTTTAAGAAATTTAAGAATATTAAAATTAATAAAGAGTCCCTTATATTTACCTATTTACTTGGGGGGTGATAATTTCTTCTTATGAGTCAGAGCTTCCCTATGGTATAATTTACTTTTAGTCTTCAGAAATTCTTGTAATGCAGGTTCTTGCAATGAATTCCTCAGCTTTTGCCTATTTGAACATGTCTTAATTCTACCATCATTTTTGATCTACAAGATCTTGTAGACACACAATTCAAGATAGATGATATTTTTTTCTTCCAGCACTTTAATGATATCATTCCATTGTCTTTTGTCCTCCATTGTTTCTGGTGGAAAGTCAGGCATAACTTGTGTCATTGGTTTCATGTGTTTCATATCTGGTTTGCAGATATTTGACTGAAATATCAATAGGCATTTTAATTTATTATTTTATTTTAATTATCTTATTGAGGTTTGTTGATCTTTTTGTATTTATGTGTTTAATCTGTTTTGTAAAATTACTGGTCATTACCCCCTTAAATATTTCACAATTCCCATTTTTCTCTCTTCTTCTCTCCTTTTGGGACTTCAATAGCACCTTTAGTAAAATGTTTAATATAATTCCTCAGATTTCAGGTATTCTATTCTTTTCCCATTATTTTTGTATAGTTTTTGTAGACCTGTACTCAAATATTTAGTTCCTTCTTGTTACAGTATTCAGTCTACTATTAGGCTCATGAAGTGAATTCTCCATTTCAGGTATAATTTTCACTTCCAGAATTTTAGCTGGTTTCTTTTTATAGTTTCCATGTCTCTTCTGAAAACCCCCATGGGTACATGTGTGTTTCCACATTTCCCAGTAGGTGCTTTAACATATTTATCATTTTAAAATCCCTGTCTGATAATTCCTCTATTTGAGTCTGTTTCCAGTTATTGTTTTCTTATTTACCTATTCATAAGTCACATTTTGTTGCTGCTTGTAATTTTTGATTTTATTACAGTCATTTTCTTTTTTAAAAAAATATTTATTGTTTAGGTGGACACAATGTCTTTATTTTACTTTATGTAGTGCTGAGGATAGAACCCAGTGCCTCACGCATGTTAGGCGAGTGCTCTACCTCTGAGCCCCAACCCCACCCCTGCAGTAATTTTCTTTAAAATAATAGTAGAGATTAAAATAAGAAACATTTAATCCCATAAAAGGATATATTCTTCTTTCATGTTAAGAAGAAAGCACTAATTTGTAATTGGTTTGGGTCAAGTCTTTGTTGCTGCTTTAGTTTGGTTTAGTTCTCCACTGACTCCAAATGTTTTGAGAACAAGATTAGAACTTTCTCTTCAGGAAGGATTGGAATTGAATACTGGTGGGTTTCAAGTATCTCTTTTTGCTTTATAGATGAATTTCCTGATTTTTAACCCATAGGAGTTCTCTCCTTGCCTTATAGTCTGCTGTCATATTTTTGAGTCTTTGGGAATTTCTGTTTGCTTTGCAGTTCTCCTTTCAGTGTTCTGTGTTGGAGATAACTTCCCTGCTCTTTGGAAGGCTGCTGCAGTAGACTAAAGAAGACTGGGGTGCCTCAAAGGGATTTCTTTCCATTATTCTTCTCCAGCTCTAGCCTTTGAAAGAATCTCTAGTGCTTATTCAAGGACCCCAATATGGAACCCTGCCCCACTGCCAAACATATCATAGAGATCACTCTATATCCAAAAATTTCTCAGTACTCTTTATAGCCATACATTACTTTACTGTGTGGATGTAGCATAGGTTATTCAGTCATTTCTTTTTGGACAGAGGTTGTTTCCAGTCTTTTGCTGTCATAAGTATTGCTACAATGAATAGTTATTAACATCTTTATAGCCTGTCAACCTTTGAGATACAGTCCTAGAGGTTAATTACTGGGTCAGAGAGTAAATGCATTTATAATTCTGGAGGAGTTTCTTAAGGGGAACAGTGTAAAAAAAGACATTAAGGTGGAAGCACCCCAATTAGTTCAGAGGTCTATGAGACAACTGGTCTTGTGGGTATGAGGTATATGGATGAGGGGAGGCAGGGAGATGACATCAGTATCCAAGATATTCATTCACATAATAAAAACTTGGCCTGATTTTGACCAAGAAAGTAACATGCTCCAGTGACATTTTAGGAGACAAAGATTGTCCAGTTGTCCACGGTCACTGGAGAAGTGTTTTGATAAAAGGAAACTGACTAGGAAATTATTGGAATATTCTAGGCACAAGATAAAAGCTCCCATTGAGAGAAGCAGAGAAAATGGCCCAAGTTCCCTGAAAAATTCTTCACCTGTTTGAGCTGTTTATATTCATGAATCCATCTCCTAGAAGCTTCAGGCACTCATGTGTGCTGATCTTTTTCTCCATGAGCTACCGCTTGTGACTTACGAAGGAAGAAACATATGGGGCATATTATGCTACCACACAGAGAAATTTTACTCAGTGATAACCAATCTATTAAAATAAAATTCAACACATCACTTTCATCAGTATGAAGAGAAGCAGAAAATATCCATAGAAATCTTTTGCTAGAACTTCATTAAGATTAAAGAGATTTGTTGAGGGCTTTTAAGTGTGTAGCAATGACAGATCAGGATATACTCCAGTAATAAATAACTTTAACAAGATTTCCATGGAATAAGGAATCAAACTTCAATTTTTCCCCTCATACTACATGTTCGTTTTGGGATAAATGGAGAAGCTGATTGTAGACCCTCAGGGGCTGAGCTAATGGAACTGCTGTTATTTTGAAAATTGCTAACCACTATAATAGATAGAAGTGAAAGGTTGTGAGCTCTGTCTCTTAAGAGCTTCTGTCTAGAAGTGTCACAAGTTACTTAAGTCCCATATATGAACTTGACAAATCATATGATCATATCTACTTCTTGAGGTGGAGAAATTCTATCTTCCTTTGGTCCAGAAGGAGAGATGCCAGAAAATGTGTGATCAACCCTAATCACAAAATCATATGAATGATCTTATGAAAGCTATGGACTCTTCCTTCCCCCAAATACAAAGATGTAAATATTTGTGGTACAATTTCAAATGGTTCACAGGAATCCTGAAACTCAAATACTGGATCTATAAAAATCTAATTACAGAAAAAGAATCTTAGTTCTTAGTTATATATTGGTAATTTCTCTACTGATACTGATATAAGATATGCCCCTTTCTAAAAAAAAATTGCAGTTCTCTTCACCTACTATGTGAAGTATCATGAGGATCCAAACGGTACTAGATTCTGGGGATATGTCCTGGGGTAGCATAATCTAGCACAGTTAGTCAAGCTTTCACTTGGCAATACTGTCATTTTTTAGCAATGTGATAGGGGCAAGTTACTTAACATTCTGCATCTCAATTTTGACTCCTTGAAAATAAAAAACCTGCTTCACAGGGTTGTTGAATATTTAAAAGTATAGACATTGATAGTTCAGGGCCATTATATACTTTATCCATAACAACTTTGCAAAGATGGGTGGCATCATACATATATGAGATTGAGAAAAGTGGTAATAATTGTGGAACCTAAAGAATTATGAGAAAAAGGTCATCTTGCATAATTCCCAAAAGAGACATAGGCGGGGCCATCCTGCTGATTTAAGGTCTATTTGCAGAATCAAGGAATATGAGAACATTGAGTATTGACAGTGGGTAAATGCCAAGTGATTACTTTAAGAAGAAAGTGCTATGAATTCAGTTTAGGAAGAGCTTGCTGTGAGTGGAGAGATCATGGGAAGACTTCACAGAAAAGGTGAGATTTAAACTTGAGGAATGGAATTTATTTTGGTGGAGTACAGGAGGCAGACATTTTGGTTGGAAGGACTGATGGCACAAAGCCAAAACATTATATGAGATGATACATGTGAACACATATGAGTTTGTCAAGCACCTGTGAAAAGCCTAACAGGATTATAATCCAGGTTCAGACCAGAGAATTGAGAGAAGGGTAATTAAGCATTGGGGCCCTTGGAATGGGCTCACTGTAGAGGAAAACCCGATTCTAGGTGGGTAAGGGCCTGGGGCTAGTCCTAGGCAATTCAAAAACTGACAATCCAACTCAATCTACCCCCTAATCCATTGATACCACTGTTCATCAGAGAGCCAGACCCTCTGTGAGTTTTTCCAGGTCTTTCAGTGAAACCTAACAAGTATCTGAAATCCACCAGTCCAGGGATTTTTTTCCTGTCTTTTTGACAGTGTTGGAGATTGAACTCTGGGCCTTGATCATGCTAGGCAAGTATATGGGCCATATCCCTAGCCCTGGGGATTTCCATTTTAATGGGAACCAAAATAGTAAGCTAAAGCCATAAATGTCTAAATGATAGACAAGTAAATTATTTTAAGTAGTGACAGGAGTCTGGGCAGCTTTCCAAAATTATGCCCCCTGTTCACAGTTGCCTTCGTTAAAGTTGCTCCATACTTCCTTGACATTCTGACACTGGCTCCTCCATCGTTGGATAAAGAATCAAAAGAGGACAAAGAGGCAAACGTTCCCACACTCAGGTGAATTGAGTGCTTGCCATTTTTGCCCTTTTTAATAGTCATGGTTGCTAAGAAAGCAATATTGAGCAAAGTGCTCATCTTCTGCGTTGGAACACTAACTTGGTATTTTTTTTTTTGCTTTAAACTCATGTGTAGTGGTAGTTTTGTTTTTTTTTAAAATCATTTAGTTCCCTTTGCAACTCCAAATCAGGCATTTTTGTCAAAGGGGCAATCTGAGGACCAAAAAGTTATTACTGCCCTTTCTATATAGGATTGCTCCCTAATGGTTATTGTTTTATTGTCTCTATTCTTGTATCTTATCAGAGGGAAATAAATGAGGCTTATAGGTACCTATAGGTACATTTCTAGAGCTAAGTTACCTAAAAAGGCCTGTGAATTCTGGTAGGAAAGTCTGTTAGCTTTTAATGTGAGAGGTAGGTCTCCCCTCTGATTTTTCTATTCCATCTATAGGTCTTCCTGAGGGAGCTGTAAATGATAGGGTGGGCAAATTTTCATGTATTTTGTCCTCTTACAAACAATCTACTTTAATGAATCTGAAAAATAATCTCATCTGCTCTTGCTTTCTTAAAAAAAATCTTTATTCATTTTTTTATGTGGTGCTGAAAATTGAATCCAGTGTGCCTCCCATGTGCAAGACAAGCGCTCCACCACTGAGCCACAACCTCAGCCTCTGCCCTTGCTTTCTTCTTTTTTTTAAATATATATATTTTAAAAGTTTTTGATGGGCCTTTATTTTTGTTTTTAATATGTGGTGCTGAGAATTGAACCCAGTGTTTCACACAGGCTAGGCAAGTGCTCTTCCACTGAGCTGTAACCCTAGCCCTGCCCTTGCTTTTTTTAAAAAATATTTTTTAGTGTTGATGGATCTTTATTTTATTCATTTATTTAACGGTGCCAAGAATTGAACCCAGTGCCTCACACATGTGAGGCAAGCACTCTACCACTGAGCCACAACCCCAGCCCCTGTTGCCCTTGCTTTTTGATAAGAGTGAGCACTGTGTATTCATATGATAAATTATTACACTTTCTTTCTGCTTAAATTGATCTGATAGAATAATTAACAAGATGAGTTTGTTTAAGTAAAGATGAGGCTGAAAAGTATTTTGGCCATTGAACTACAAATTCACATCAAGATTGAATGTCCCCATCAATCTAGATGAGGTTGAAAATTCCAGTGATATCCTTCAACTAGGAAGCTGCATCCTTCTCTAAAAGCATCTCAGTTTCCCATTGGGGAACTTCTCCTCTCCTGTGAGTGAATGAAAGTTTGGCCAGTGGGTGCTATGCTAATGGAGCCCCCTTTATGTGGGAGGAAACATCAGGGGAGGAAAATGTAATCTAACTCTACCTTTCTCTTTATTGCTTGTACTACTCCAATTCTTCTACTTTTACAAACTCATTCTTGCTTCTGGCTTTTGCCATTGCTGTTAACCTTGGAGTGCTGGTTTCCTGGGTGGTCCTATGGCCTACTCACTCCCTCACTTGCTATGGGTCTTGGTCAGATATTGTCTCCTCAAAAGTGCCTTTGATGATCATGATACCTGTAGTAATCACAGCTTTCTATCTATGATCCTGCATATTCTTGTCTTTCTTTACTGTCTTCCTCACTGCTTTTATATCTGACTCCCCCACCAAAACATGTATGTGCCATGAAAGTAGAGATGTATAATCTACGGTTGTATTCCAGGTGTCTCAGAACAGTGCTGAGCTGTTATGGTTTGGATGTGAGGTGTCCCCCAAAAGCTCATGTGTAAAACAATTCAAGGAGGTTTAGTGGTGAAATGATTGAGTTATGAGAGTGTTAATACAATCAGTGAATTAATACCCTGATAGAGATTAACTGAGTGCTAACTGAAGGCAGGTAGGGTGTGGCTGGAGGAGGTGAGTCCCTGCGGGAGTGAGTGCCTTTGGGGTATATATTTTATATCTGGCAAGTGAAGTCTCTTTCTCTCTGCTTCCTGGTGCCATGTTCCCAGCTGTTCTCCTCTGTCACATCCTTCTTCCATGATGTTCTGCCTTCCCTGGGGCCCTGAGGAATAGAATTGGCTATCTATGGACTAAGACCTCTGAAACCGTGAGCTCCAAAATAAACTTTTCCATCACAAAATTGTTCTTGTTAGGTCTTGTAGTCACAGCAGCAAAAAGATGACTAAAACACAAGCATTTGATATACACCCCCCCAAAAAAAAGCTGCTGAATGAACAATCTTTTTTTCCTCCTTTTTTTCAATACAGTTAGAAGCATCATTGACCTGTCACCCATCAGATGCTCCCTCCTGAGATTTTGACTTTTGACACAGCAACCTGGAAGACAGGTGGCACTGGGAGAAACTGCCAAGGTCCAGCGATGCCCTGTCCTTCCCAGGCTGAGGGTTTTTCTCGGCTGTTTGACATCCTGTAGGCTCCTTCCTCCAACCCAGTTCCCCAGACCTTGTCACTTCTCTGGCATACCTGATTGTCCTTCGTGTAAATACCCTTTGGTCTGAGCTGGAGAGAGTCTTCATGTCTTTGAAGAAGAACCCTCACTGATACTTATATGGAACACACTTTTCTCTAGTTCTAGACATAGCACCCAGAAGGTGCCGTGAGAATTTATTGATATACTTCTTGTATGTGGCTTGTGGAACCAGCCACACCATTTTATAGCCTACAATTAATGTTTTATCCATTTAGGTACCACCTGAATGTAGAGGGAATATTTAATTATAGGTATTTTCCATCATTCTCTTTGCTTCCCCCCCACCATTGCTTTACGGCTTGTTACATATCCCTACTTCAAATTTTTGGTAACTTTTTGTTTTTGCCATGTATATTCTATTTCTGCCCTCAGAAAAAAACCCTGTTTAATGTGCATGCATTTTTAAAGTAATTAGATTTTGTACTATCATTTACAGTTAATAGCAACATTCAAATATTTTGCAGAAATAAAAGTTGAGAGTGGCTGGTGTTGAAGCACAGATCTGGGTTTTTCCAACACTCATGGTTATTGGAAGAGAAAGCACTCAGTCGTTACATCTTAAATATTGTATCTAGGCTGAAGGAAAAAAAAGTCACATTGTTATAGAAAAATCAGAGGCTAAAAACCCTGAATTAACTTTTTAGGAATATATACTTTGAACAGTAAAAAGACTTCCCTCACATTAGGTACCTATGAAAATGTGCGGTACCAGTAAACAGTAACATTTTGTTTAAATATTAAACTTTAAAGTGCTGCATCAATTTTTAATGTGCAAGCTATCCTTGAAAGGCTCCACTAGGTTGCTTTTCCCCATCAGAAAAACACTTGAGGGTCATTAGCCAAGCTCTCAGGTTACAAGGAAAAGGCCTACCACACTGCAAACCTTCTTCAGAGCCTCTCTGGAAAGCCGATATGTGGGAGAGGCTCTGAATCACTTAAAGCCTCTATTTCCAAAACTGCTTTAACCAGTCATATTGTCAGGAAGTTGCAACCCCAGGAACTTTTGTCAACAGACATTAGGCATACCTCTTACAAAGAACTGCTGATGGGAGAGGAATCTTCTAGAGCATGCCAGTGCAGCAGTTTTTATTCGTGGAATTGGGGGCTCTAGTGAAAATGGGTTAGAGGGATAGTTGGCTTTGTTTCCCCCAAACTTGTCATCTGATAAGTCACTGTAAGATTTGAATAAGGAGCTGTTGATCCTCTGGACTAACTAAATTTCTGGGTTAAGGGTTGTCATAGATAGGTGTCCCCATTCTTTATCCTTAATGTGATTGAAATAAAGAGTCTTAAGGGAGTGGGGTGGAGATGTGTAGAGGGCAGGTACAAGAGAAAGATCAGGACCAAGATGCCTGGGTTGGTTCTCAAGCAGGAATATGCTGGTGGTTAGAGAGGGGATGAGCACTGTATTAGCTTTGGTATTAGCTCTGGATCACTATAAAAAATAACCTGAAGTAATTAATTTATAAAAAGTTTTCTTTTGATTTGTGACTTTGGAGTTTCCAGTTCAAGATCAGGTGGCCCCATTGCTTTGGGCCTTTGACGGGGAAGCACATTATGGTGGAGAAAAATCAGTTCGTGATCCAGGAAGAAAAGTGAAGCAGGAAGAGACCAGGGTTCCACAGCCCCCTTCAAGGTCATGCTTCCAATGACTCTGCTGCCAAATTCCTTTGGAATCTAAGCCCGACAAAG
Organism: Ictidomys tridecemlineatus; assembly: GCF_052094955.1. NCBI lineage: Eukaryota > Metazoa > Chordata > Mammalia > Rodentia > Sciuridae > Ictidomys > Ictidomys tridecemlineatus. The sequence continues at coordinate 135,558,521 of NC_135480.1, forward strand.
AGGATTCAAAATTCAGAAATAAAAGTAGATGCAATTACTTGAAAGCTGGCTATTTGAGCTTTGAAAACAAAGGATTACATAATGAATTACAGTTTGAGTGCAAACTAAATTATGAACAACACAGAAAGGGAAGAAAACTCTGTTCTTTACGTATTAGGAAAGAAGTTATATGGCTTTGGATTTGAGACTTGAATCTTTATATAACTATCCAAAAGGAACCAGAAAATCTATGGCTCTTATACTATGCAACCCTGTTATCTTCACTGTCACTAAAACATATGAATATTTGAATTAAAATGAAATACAATTAAAAAAACACTTCTTCAGTTACATTAGACACATTGTAAGTGCTCAGTAGCCATGTGTGGCTAATGACTATTGCTTTGGACAGTGCAAGCATAGAACATTTCTATCACTGCAGAAAGTTCTACTGGACAGTACTATAGACAGTAACATGAGGTTTAGAAACTTGGGCATATTACTAAATGACCTGCCCCATTTCCCTCAGTAATTGCTCCAAACCTCAGCTCACTCAGGCTTTGTAACCCATCACCTTCTTGCTGCTTTCAATAGGTGGTTGAGTCTCTCTGCACAAGGAAAAGAGAAAATATTAGGTGTGGACCTTTTCACCCTTTGACCCTCCATCCCACAACCTACTTTGCATCTGCACCTGTTTTTCCATTCTTTCTCAGAGGAAGAAGCATTGTGCCTCCTGTCTCTTGTGAATTCCTCCACCTATGTAGTAGCACAAATTCTTTTGCTATTTTAGGAACAAGTTTTAGTTGTTATCTGTTTTATTTTGCTTATATATTTATGAATTCATAAATATATTTTCTATAAATTTAATAGATTCATTGAACTTTAAAAAAAAAAGATAAAGGGGGTTCTATGTACCTGTCATCCAGTTTTCTTCTCCAATGCTAATAATTTGTACAACTATAATACAGAATCAAACCAGGAAACTTACATTGGTGCAATTCACAGAGATTTTTCTGATCTCACCAGATGGGATTATTGCATTGAGTTTCTAGTTGTATTCCTGCCTTCCCATCTTGCCTAAAACAAAGCCATTTTCCACGTTGCTGCAGAATAATCTATCTAGAATGCAGCCCAATCATGTTATTCCTCTGCTTTAAAAGATGCTTAGTTTACCATCTTCTCCAGAGTAAAGTTCAAGTTCCTTAGCCTCATGTACATATTATTTGGTATGTCCTCCTTAGCATCCTCTCTCTCTATATCTCTACACCAGACATTAGCTCCAACCATTCTAATCTACCTGCAGTTTCTCAAATGTATTATGCTTTCTGGGTTCTTTTGCTTTGCTTAGAATGTTTTTCAAGGCCTCTCTGTTTAAGGCTTCTGCTCTGTACTCAAGAGTCAATGAAAGACCAATTCTCCCATGGAGATCCTTTGCCTGCTTGGTAAGTAGCTTCTTTGCTCACAGAACATTCTGTACATCACTCAGTCCAGGCAGGGACTATATCTACAGGTCTGTATTTATTTCTACAGCTTAACAAAGTATGTGGCCTGTATCTCACAAACATTACAGAGTAAATGAATGAATCTTAGTAATTAAACCTCAATATCGACAGCATTTGTTTGTCCATCCTCTCTAAATTGTAATCTCTTGAGGCTTGGAACTCTCTCTAGTCTCTATCCACACAATGTTCACCTCACAGGACATTCTCAATAAATCTTTGGTGAACAAATGAAGCAAAGCATACATCTCTGTAACATGGTGCACTTTAAGTTAATCTCTCTTCCTTTGCTTATCTCTAAGGTGAGCGCTGAGACTACCTGTGAAAAAGTGTGGGAAGGAACAGAAATTATTGATGGTTTAAGACATTCATATGGCTGAGTGGGCACTTCTGGCTCAGGTACAGTTGTATCTTCCCTGAGCCACCACAGGAAGGCAGAAGGCTACTTATGTTGTTCATAATTTAACAAGAGCATACTGACCTTCCCACTATTGGACAGCCACTGAGTGACAAAACAATATATCCTCATCTAGCTTGAAGTCAGATCCTGCTTTGAACTATTGTTGATACCAAAGGGATGCTAATCTCCTGGGTAATCCTTTCTAAAATCTATGAGTTTCTTTATGGTATTATTAAAATAGCTGATTATGATAGAATCAAACTTATCTAACTAATTTCAATTCTAAACTTCTCATAGTTGCACCTCAAATCCAGTGTGCAGTATGTGAAAATTGGCCAGGTGCCCTTAAGCTTCTAATTCTCATCATTTCTCCCGTAGGTTCTCTTACCCTTGTCACAGAAGGGTCCCTGCCATCTTCTTGCTCCCTGGCTCTTCTGTATGCCACATAATCCTAGCATCCTGGAATAAATGAGATTTGTTATATATATATATCTATCTCATATGGATAACACCACATGTCCCCTCAAAAACATTCATTTACTTACAGTGAAGGAACTGTGGACAGAGAAGGAAGGATAGGCTATAAGGGATAATCTGGAGTCTCTTGGGATCATCTGTGTAATGATTAACTTCATTCCAACTCAGCTACTTTGTTCCAATGTCACAACTTGAACTTTGGCATTGCCAGCAATTGTTTGATCTGAAGTCTCAAATCTGAAGTTTTCTGGCAGCAATCTGGTTTTTCTAGATTGTTTGTTGGGATAATCCATGGGTGCCACCTTTGATGTTATTTGGACAGTCAATCCATTGATTGCCCATCATTTTCTTCTCACTATTTTTCTTTCCATCCAGGTAAATTCCATGGTTCAATACAATCAGTCCTTTGCAGATACCATCAACTTTCTTCCCTTCTCTGTGATATTCACCTGAAAAAAAACCCCCAGCCTTAGGAGAACAGTGCTGTCTCTTCTATGGGCCTCCATCTGAGAGGTTCTGTGTTGCTGGCCAGAATAGCCCAAGCAAATGACCTGTGTTCTCTGTGGATTCGTGATCTGAGGTCTCAACTTGGCACTAATCCCACTTGGTAGACTTCTTCTTAGTATTAGTTTCTTTTTTCTTTTTAGAGGTCCATAGCCCTTCTTCCAAGGTCATTCTTAGCTGATACCTCACCCTTACCTCAGACTTAGAGTCCCTTATCTCATCAAAACCTGCACACTGGCCTGCATTGTACTTGTCTTCTCTTGATGTCCTTGGGGCCAAGGTCAATCCTTCCCCTTGTCTCTGAATTTTATCCAAATCACTTTCAATTTCTCCTGTCTTCAATACACCAGGAAGAATTGTGTTAGCAGTATGAAAATAATAACATCATAAACATTCCCTCTTAATATAATTGTTCATTTAGATCTAATAGGTTCATTTTTGTATTGATTTTTTTTTCCTGCAGAAAATTATACAGACTACTTCCAGAAAATTCATCTGCCCATTCAACTACAGTGTCTGATTTTCTATCATGGTAAATTTTCAATTTTCTGTATGACTTTAGAATATTTCAGTTTTTAGTCTGATTTCCAATTACAATGTACTCCCAGTTCCCTTAGTTAGGCATGTCTCCTCACTCTGTCTTGACATGCCTTCATTAATGTCTTCCCTTACCCAAACACTATTTCTTGTTCAGCTATTACGTGGCAGAGAGTAATTTCATTTAAAGAGTATAACATACCCAAACCTCCAACACATATGTGTTTTATAAAATTATTGAAGTTTAAATAATATCTATTTTATTTTATACTATTAAAAATAGATCGCAAGCCTGGCATGGTGGTGCACACCTGTGATGCAGTGCCTCAAGAGAATGAGGCAGGAGGATCATAAGACCCTAAGTAAGCCTCAGCAACTTAGCGAGGTCCTAAGCAACTCAGCGAGACCCTGTCTCTAACTAAAATATAAAAAAAAGTTCTGGGGATGTGACTCAGTGGTTGAGTCCCTCTGGGTTCAATCCCTAGTACCCCCCCCCCAAAAAAGTGAAAATGTCACAAAATGTCTTACTTTAAAACATTCATTAAACTATTTTAACTTTATATCATGAATAATTTTAAACATAAGAGTCTAATTTAACATAATGAATATCTAGGTAACCATCATCAAGTTTCAAAAATAAACATTTCCCCATCTATTTAACTTACTGTACTCTGTGTGTATAACTTTTTTTAAGAATTTCAAATGATGTCTCAGATGTCATTTTTCAAAATTCTTGAATGTTTAAATATGCAGATCTAACCAATAAAATAGATGATATCTCACAGAAACACTTGGCTTAGTTCCAGTCTACAAGTTGTTTCTTTGCATACCCTGTTTTTCTCTCATAGTCACCAGAAGTAGAACAAAGAAATCAGAAAACACACCCACATGTGAAAGAAAAATCTCAAATTCAAAGCTGAGCCCAATTAAGGATCATTAAATATCTAGAAAATACGACTGCTGTCAAAGACACCTGATGGCTTTAAAATTCTGAGAAGAATCAGGAATAAATTCAAACATTTCAATACTCACAAAAACTGATTCTTGGAAAAGTTAAAAATTGAAATAAAATTGTTGCTGTCAATGAAAGTCATGTCTGAAAGAAAATAACACAAATGTTGAAAATAAAAGAAAAATGTGCTAGCTAAGTTCAAATAAAAAGAAAACAAATAAGTCAACTAAAAATAATAAATTATTGATATGTGCAACTCACTAAAACTTGATACTATTGAAAATTTCATCACCAAAAGCATACACTCACTATAGAAAGCAAAAACTCATAAAAATACCAAGACAAATTATAATTTGCAGGAGACTTCAGAAATTATCAGATTGAGAAAATAAGATTTGGAAGTTTTGAATAAGATAGCTAACAAACTATAGATATAAATATTTAATTATAAATGTAATTTTTGTATTTGTGATATTGTATTCATAAAGTGGCAAAAAAATAAAAGAAAACATAGATAGGGCATTCACAAATATTCACCAGTAGTTAGATTTGAACAAAACATATCTCAACATATATTCTGAGAAATCAAATTATTCAGTCTATTTTCACCAGATATGACATAAAAATTAGCAATGAATATAAAAACTTCCAAAAAAATTCTATTTTATTTGAAATAATAACATGCTTCTTTCTCTTATAAAATGACAAATATTGTTTCTTTCAGAAAAACAATAAAAGGAACTTTGGCATATCTAATAATGAAAAGCATTGTCTTATAAACTTCGTTGGAAATAAAAAGTATAATTTAACTACAGACCTGGAGAACATTAAGATTATGTGATGAATTCCTTTATTCATTAATATCTATTAATCACCTATTTTAATATGCTATTTCTTAACATAAATTTCAGTATTTAGGCAAATTGTTTAAGTTCTGGAAATAGTACTCAAAATTAACTCAAGAAATAGAAAATCCGAATAGGTAAATAAAACTTAAGAGATTAAAAATGTAACCAAAGATCTGTTTCTACTTTAAAAAAATTTTTTTAGTTGTAGATGAACACAATATCTTTATTTTATTTATTTTTATGTGCTGCTGTGGATAGAATCCAATGCCTCACACATGCTAGGCAAGTGTTCTACCACTGAGCCACAACCCCAGCCCAAAGACCTATTTTTTAAAAAATCACCAGACCTGGGTGATACCTACCAAATTTTCATGGAACAGATAATTCCTTTGTTATTTAAACTCCTCCAGAGAATCTGAAACCTGGAAAACAATTCTAACTTATTCTGGGAAGCCAGGGTGATTCTCATGTAAAAATT